>NW_026642431.1:0-968 GCF_028554395.1 Pezoporus wallicus | reverse complement strand
CCCCCTCGGAGCTTGCTCTCGGCTGCCAAGCCGCACAGTGAGTAGAGCACGAATGTCTGGCCTCTGCTCCCAGAGCTGAAGAGCCAGCAGGGAAAGCATGTGCTGGGCATATTCAGCACACAGTCAGCTTTGCAACGGTGTCACCATCATTGCTGTCGCTCCTCTTGCTCTCAGCTGCCCAGCAGCACAGTGAGTAGAGCACGAACAGTTGCCGTCTGCTCCCCCATCGAAGAGCCAGGAGGGAAAGCTGGTGCTCAGAATCTTCAGCACACAGTCAGCTTTGCAACAGTGCCTCCATCATTGCTGTCGCTCCTCACTTTCATACCTAGAAGTCCATTTGAATCCAACTTCTCTGCTGGTTGCTCTTGGCTGCCCAGCAGCACAGTCAGTAGAGCACGAACGTCTGGCCTCTGCTCCCAGAGCCGAAGAGCCAGGAGGGAAAGCATGTGCTGGGCATCTTCAGCACACAGTCAGCTTTGCAACGGTGTCACCATCATTGCTGTCGCTCCTCGCTTTCATACCTAAAGTCCATTTGAATGCACCCTCTTCGGAGCTTTCTCTCGGCTGCCCAGCAGCACAGCGAGTAGAGCACGAACGTCTGGCCTCTGCTCCCAGAGCCGAAGAGCCAGGAGGGAAAGCATGTGCTGGGCATCTTCAGCACACAGTCAGCTTTGCAACGGTGTCACCATCATTGCTGTCGCTCCTCAGTTTCATACCTAAAAGTCCATTTGAATGCACCCTCTCCGGAGCTTGCTCTCGGCTGCCCAGCAGCACAGTGAGTAGAGCACGAATGTTTGGCCTCTGCTCCCAGAGCCAAAGAGCCAGGAGGGAAAGCTGGTGCTCAGAATCTTCAGCACACAGTCAGCTTTGCAACGGTGCCTCTATCATTTCTGTTGCTCCTCGGTTTCATACCTAAAAGTCCATTTAAATGCAACCTCTCCGGAGCTTGCTGTCAGCTGCCCAGGAGC
>NW_026642430.1:0-9522 GCF_028554395.1 Pezoporus wallicus | reverse complement strand
GGCCTTGCCCCATAGATTAAAGGGTATTGGGTGGCCCTGCCCCATAGATTGGGCTCTTTGGTGTCCCTGCCCCATAGCACCCATAGGGGGGGGGTTCCTGTCCCATAGATTGGGGGTCGCAAGTGGCCCTGCCCCATAGATTGGGGGGTATTGGGTGGCCCTGCCCCATAGCACGCATAGGGCGGGGGGGGTCTTGAAGGGTCCTGCCCCATAGCTGATGGGGTCTGGGTCACCCGGCCCTATAATGTGGGCTCTATGGGGTCTCTATGGGTCCCTATGGGGTCTTTATGGGTCTCTGTGGGTCTCTATGTGTTCCTATGGGTCCCTATGTATCCCTATGGGTCTCTATGGGGTCTCTATGGCTCCCTATAGGTCCCTATGGGGTCTCTATGGGTCTCTATAGATTTCTATGTGTCCCTATGTGTCCCTATGGGGTCCCTATGGGTCCCTATGGGTCTCTATGCGTCTCTATGGGTCCCTATGGGTCTCTATGGGTCTCTATGGGTCCCTATGGGTCTCTATGTGTCTCTATGGGTCCCTATGGGTCTCTATGTGTCCCTATGGGTCTCTATGGATCTCTATGGGTCCCTATGGGTCTCTATGGGTCTCTATGGGTCTCTATGTGTCCCTATGGGTCTCTATGGGTCTCTATGGGTCTCTATGTGTCCCTATGGGTCCCCCTCCGGACCGGAGCCGTTCCGGGAGGTGCCGCCCCTCCCCCCCCCCCCCCCACTCCCGTTAAGCTCAATGGAGCGGAGCATTGTGGGAAAGGGGGAGGGGCTTGGGGGTGTCTGTGGGGCTCTATGGGGTTCTATGGGGTGTCTATGGGGTTCTATGGGGTGTCTATGGGGTTCTATGGGGTGTCTATGGGGTTCTATGGGGTTCTATGGGGTGTCTGTGGGGTTCTATGGGGCTCTATGGGGTGTCTGTGGGGCTCTATGGGGTGTCTATGGGGCTCTATGGGGTTCTATGGGGTGTCTGGGGGGCTCTCTGGGGTGTCTGTGGGGCTCTATGGGGTGTCTATGGGGCTCTGTGGGGTGTCTATGGATCTCTATGGGGTGTCTGGGGGACTCTATGGGGTGTCTATGGGGTTCTATGGGGTGTCTATGGGCCTCTATGGGGTGTCTATGGGGCTCTGTGGGGCTCTATGGGGTGTCTGTGGATCTCTATGGGGTGTCTGGGGGACTCTATGGGGTGTCTGGGGGACTCTATGGGGTGTCTATGGGGTTCTATGGGGTGTCTGTGGGGCTCTATGGGGTGTCTATGGGCCTCTATGGGGTGTCTATGGGGCTCTGTGGGGCTCTATGGGGTGTCTGTGGATCTCTATGGGGTGTCTGGGGGACTCTATGGGGTGTCTATGGGGCTCTGTGGGGTGTCTATGGGGCTCTGTGGGGTGTCTATGGGGCTCTGTGGGGTGTCTGTGGGGCTCTATGGGGTGTCTATGGGGTTCTATGGGGTGTCTATGGGGCTCTATGGGGTGTCTATGGGGCTCTATGGGGTGTCTGTGGGGCTCTGTGGGGTGTCTATGGGGCTCTATGGGGTGTCTATGGGGCTCTATGGGGTGTCTGGAGGACTCTGTGGGGTGTCTATGGGGCTCTATGGGGTCTCTATGGGTCTCTGTGGGGTGTCTGGGGGGCTCTGTGGGGTTTCTGTGTCTCTATGGGGTCTCTATGGGGCTCTATGGGGTGTCTGGGGGGCTCTGTGGGGTCTCTGTGTCTCTATGGGGTGTCTGTGGGTCTCTATGGGGTCTCTATGGGTCTCTATGGGTCTCTATGGGGCTCTGTGGGGCTCTATGGGGTGTCTGGGGGGCTCTATGGGGGCCTTGTGTCTCTATGGGGTCTCTATAGAATGTCTATGGGGCTCTGTGAGTCTCTATGGGTGTCTATGGGTCTCTATGGGGCTCTGTGGGGCCCTGTGGGTGTCTATGGGGCTCTATGGGGTCTCTATAGAATGTCTGTGGGGCTCTGTGGGTTTGTATGGGGTCTTTATGGGTCTCTATGCGTCTCTATGGGTCTCTATGGGTCTCTGTGGGCCTCTGTGGGGCTCTGTGGGTCTCTATGGGGTCTCTATGGGTCTCTGTGGGCCTCTATGGGGCTCTGTGGGTCTCTATGTGGCCTCTATGGGGCTCTATGGGGTCTCTATGGGTCTCTATGTGTCTCTATGGGTCTCTATGGGGCTCTATGGGGTCTCTATGGGTCTCTATGGGTCTCTATGTGTCTCTATGGGTCTCTATGTGTCCCTATGGGTCTCTATGTGTCTCTATGGGTCTCTATGTGTCTCTATGGGTCTCTATGGGGCTCTATGGGGTCTCTATGGGTCTCTATGGGTCTCTATGGGTCTCTATGTGTCTCTATGGGTCTCTATGGGGCTCTATGGGGTCTCTATGGGTCTCTATGGGTCTCTATGGGTCTCTATGTGTCTCTATGGGTCTCTATGTGTCTCTATGTGTCTCTATGGGTCTCTATGTGTCTCTATGGGTCTCTATGGGTCTCTATGTGTCTCTATGGGTCTCTATGGGTCCCTATGTGTCTCTATGGGTCTCTATGGGGTCCCTATGGGTCCCTATGTGTCTCTATGGGTCCCTAATAGCGGGTGGGGGGGGGGGGGGGGGTCTCTGTGTCCTATGGGATCTCTATGTGTGGGCGTGTCCCGTGACGTGGGCGGGGCCTCAGGGATGATGCTGGCGGGCGGGCGCCAGGACGGAGCCTTCGAAGGGGAGGACGAGGAGGAGGAGGAGGAAGAGGAGGCCCCCGGTGAGCGCTATGGGTCTCTATGGGGTCTCTATGGGTCTCTATGGGGCTCTATGGGGTCTCTATGGGGCTCTATGGGGTCTCTATGGGTCTCTATGGGGCTCTATGGGGCTCTATGGGGTCTCTATGGGTCTCTATGGGTCTCTATGGGGTCTCTATGAGTCTCTATGGGTCTCTATGGGTCTCTATGGGGTCTCTATGGGTCTCTATGGGTCTCTATGGGGCTCTATGGGTCTCTATGGGGCTCTATGGGGTGTCTGTGGGTCTATGGGGTCTCTGTGGGGCTCTATGGGGTCTCTGTGGGCCTCTATGGGGTCTCTATGGGTCTCTATGGGTCTCTATGGGGTCTCTATGGGTCTCTATGGGTCTCTATGGGTCTCTATGGGTCTCTATGGGGTCTCTATGGGTCTCTATGGGTCTCTATGGGTCTCTATGGGTCTCTATGGGTCTCTATGGGGTCTCTATGGGGCTCTATGGGGTCTCTATGGGTCTCTATGGGTCTCTATGGGTCTCTATGGGGTCTCTATGGGTCTCTATGGGTCTCTATGGGGTCTCTATGGGGTCTCTATGGGTCTCTATGGATCTCTATGGGGTCTCTATGGGTCTCTATGGGTCTCTATGGGGCTCTATGGGTCTCTATGGGTCTCTATGGGGTCTCTATGGGGTCTCTATGGGGTCTCTATGGGTCTCTATGGGGTCTCTATGGGGTCTCTATGGGGCTCTATGGGGCTCTATGGGGCTCTATGGGGTCTCTATGGGGATCTATGGGGCTCTATGGGTCTCTATGGGGCTCTATGGGGTCTCTATGGGGCTCTGTGGGGCTCTATGGGGGATCTATGGGGCTCTATGGGGCTCTATGGGGGATCTATGGGGCGCTATGGGGCTCTATGGGGCTCTATGGGTCTCTATGGGTCTCTATGGGGTGCTATGGGGCTCTATGGGGTCTCTATGGGGCTCTATGGGGCGCTATGGGTCTCTATGGGTCTCTATGGGGCTCTATGGGGCTCTATGGGGTTCTATGGGGCTCTATGGGGTTCTATGGGGCTCTATGGGGTCTCTATGGGGCTCTATGGGGGATCTATGGGGCTCTATGGGGGATCTATGGGGCTCTATGGGTCTCTATGGGGCTCTATGGGGTCTCTATGGGGTCTCTGTGGGTCTCTATGGGGTCTCTACGGGGGCTCTGTGGGTCTCTATGGGGGCTCTATGGGGATGGGGATCTATGGGGTCTATGGGGATCTGTGGGGATCTATTGGGCTCTATGGGGTCTCTGTGGGGCTCTGTGGGGGCTCTATGGGGTCTCTGTGGGGGCTCTATGGGGCTCTATGGGTCTCTATAGGGTCTCTACAGGGGGTCTATGGGGCGCTATGGGGCTCTATGGGGTCTCTGTGGGGCTCTATGTGGTCTCTGTGGGAGCTCTATGGGGCTCTATGGGGTTCTATGGGGTTTCTCTGGGGCTCTATGGGGGCTCTATGGGGCTCTGTGGTGCTCTATGGGGCTCTATGGGGCTCTATGGGGCTCTATGGGGTCTCTATGGGTCCCTATGTGTCTCTATGGGTCTCTATGAGTCTCTGCCCCCCAGCTCTCCCGGATGAGGATTCCTCTGAGGCCACGTCGGTGTCATCCGGGGACAGCGCCCCCCCCACCCCTCCCCCCTCCAACGGCTGCTCAGGTACCGCCCCTCCCCCCAGAGGCCCCGCCCCCTCTAAGCCCCTCCCCCATAGGGGTGCTTCCATTTTGCCCCTCCCCCCCTTTAAAGGCCATTGGGGGAGGGGCTTATGGGGGGGATGGGGGGGGAGAGGGCATCCCCATTAACCCCTCCCCCCCTTTGACCCCTCCCCCCCTTGACCCCTCCCCCCTTTGACCCCTCCCCCCTTTGACCCCTCCCCCCTTTGACCCCTCCCCCCCTTAACCCCTCCCCCCTTTAACCCCTCCCCCCTTAACCCCTCCCCCCTTTGACCCCTCCCCCTTTTAACCCCTCCCCCCTTTGACCCCTCCCCCCTTTGACCCCTCCCCCCTTTGAGCGCTCCCCCCTTTGACGGGTCCCCCCTTTTTCCCGTCCCCCCTTTCACCCCTCCCCCCTTTCACCCCTCCCCCCACCCCCCCCCTTTCCCCTTAACCCCTCCCCCCCTTTAACCCCTCCCCCCCTTTCACCCCTCCCCCACCCCCCTCCCTTTCCCCCTTAACCCCTCCCTCCTTTGACCCCTCCCCCCTTTTGACCCCTCCCCCCCTTTAACCCCTCCCCCCCTTTGACCCCTCCCCCACCCCCCTCCCTTTCCCCCTTAACCCCTCCCCCCTTTGACCCCTCCCCCCTTTGACCCCTCCCCCCTTTGACCCCTCCCCCCTTTGACCCCTCCCCCCTTTGACCCCTCCCCCCTTTCACCCCTCCCCCCTTTCACCCCTCCCCCACCCCCCTCGCTTTCCCCCCTTTGACCCCTCCCCCTTTGACCCCTCCCCCCTTTGACCCCTCCCCCCTTTTAACCCCTCCCCCCTCCCCCCAGGCCCCCGCGCTGCCCCTCCCCCCCCCCCCCCATCTCCGCCCCCTCCGAAGACCCCAGCGGAGGGGGCGGGGCCGTGGGCGTGGCCATCTCCTCCCGCCCGAGCCGCTCCGCCTCCTCCTCCTCCTCCTCCACGTCCGTGACGTCACCGCCGGGGGGCGTGGCCTCGGAGTGGCACGAATGCCCCGAATGTGGGCGGGGCTTCGGCACTTCCCGCGCCCTCAAAGTTCATCGCAGCTACCACGTGGGGCGGAAACGCCCCCAAGGTGGGGGAGGGGCGGCTGGGGGGGGTGGGGCTCGTCTTGGCCCCGCCCCTCCCCCCTCCCCTTCCTCCCCTCCCCCCTTCCATTACATCTGCGCCGAATGCGGGTTGGGTTTTGGGGCGCCGGCGGCTTTGGGGGCCCATAGGTGCGAGCACGGGAGGAGGAGGAGGCGGAGCTCCCCTCCCCCCGCCCCTTCGGATGGGCCCCATAGCGAGCCCCATAGCGCCCCACAGCGAAGAAGTGGGGCTCAACCCCCTCCGTTCCGGTGCACGGAGTGCGCGGGGGCCTTCGGTTTGGTGGCGGAGCTGCACGAGCATTACATGTTACACGCGAGGGGGGAGCTGTGATGTGGGGCGCTATGGGGCTGGGGGGGGGGTGGGGGGGGGGTTGTAGTGTGGGGAGATTGGGGGGGGGGATGGGGAATAAAGGAGAGTGGGATGGTGGCGATGGGTGATGGCGTCAATGGGGGATGTCATCGATGGGTGGCGTCGATGGGGGGTGGAGTCAATGGGGGGTGGAGTCAATGGGGGATGGAGTCGATGGGGGGTGGAGTCAATGGGTGATGTCATCAATGGATGGCGTCAATGGGGGATGGCGTCGATGGGGGGTGGAGTCAATGGGTGATGTCATCGATGGGTGGTGTCCATGGGGGATGGCGTCGATGGGGGGGCAGTCAATGGGTGATGTCATCGATGGGTGATGTCGTCAATGGGTGATGTCATCGATGGGTGGCATCCATGGGGGGGTGGAGTCAATGGGGGGGTGGAGTCAATGGGTGATGTCATCAATGGGGGATGGCGTCGATGGGGGGGTGGAGTCGATGGGGGGGTGGAGTCGATGGGGGGTGGAGTCGATGGGTGATGTCATCAATGGATGGCGTCGATGGGTGATGTCATCGATGGGTGATGTCATCAATGGATGGTGTCAATGGGGGATGTCATCGATGGGGGGTGGCGTCGATGGGGGGTGGAGTCGATGGGGGGTGGAGTCGATGGGTGATGTCACCAATGGATGGCGTCAATGGGGGATGGCGTCGATGGGGGGTGGAGTCAATGGGTGATGTCATCGATGGGTGATATCGTCAATGGGTGATGTCATCGATGGGTGGTGTCCATGGGGGATGGCGTCGATGGGGGGGCAGTCAATGGGTGATGTCATCGATGGGTGATGTCGTCAATGGGTGATGTCATCGATGGGTGGCATCCATGGGGGTGGAGTCAATGGGGGTGGAGTCAATGGGTGATGTCATCAATGGATGGCGTCGATGGGTGATGTCATCGATGGGTGATGTCATCAATGGATGGAGTCGATGGGTGATGTCATCAATGGATGGCGTCGATGGGTGATGTCATCGATGGGTGATGTCATCAATGGATGGCGTCAATGGGTGATGTCATCGATGGGGGGTGGAGTCAATGGGTGATGTCATCAATGGATGGCGTCAATGGGTGATGTCATCGATGGGGGGTGGTGTCAATGGGGGATGGAGTCATTGGATGATGTCATCAATGGGTGATGTCATCGATGGGGGATGACCTCAATGGGTGATGTCATCAATGGGGGGTATCACTGGTAATGAGGCCGGCTCATCAATGAAGGGGTTAAAGGGGTTTGTGACGTCACGGGGTGACCTCATCCATAGGGACGATGACGTCGACAGTGGGGGGGCGGAGCCATCGGTGGCGATGACGTCATCGACCGGGGGTGACGTCACCATTGGCGAGTGCCAACCTCGATGCGGGGTGTGGGATGTGACGTCATAACCAGATGTGACGTCATAACCAGAGGGCGTCTCCCATTGGGCGATGACATCGTTGGCGTGACGTCATTGGGGGGTGTGACGTCATAAGCGTGGGTGGGGCTTGTGTCCCCTCCCCCCCCCCACCTTTATGACGTCATCCACGCTGTGACGTCACACTCAGCCCCACCCCTCCCCAGAGCCAATCAGAACCCATTATATAGGGCAGGGTCCCCCCATAGATGGGGGCTCCATGGGGCAAAAGCATCCATTTTTATTGGGGTTTTTCCCAATTCTTTGGGTTTTCCACCCAAAATGGGGTGGGGGGGGCCCCCCCTCCAAAGCTGCCCCATAGATTGGGGGGGGGGATCCCCCCCCCTCAGCCCCATAGATTGGGGGGGGCCCTATAGAAGGCACAAGCGTGGGGGGGGGGGGGGGCTGAACCATTGCGATTGGAGGGGGGTCCGGGTGCACTGGTGGGAGAGAGAGGGGATGGGGGCCATAGGGACCCATAGCGACCCATAGAGACCCATAGAGACCCATAGGGACCCCATAGAGACCCATAGGGACCCATAGAGACCCATAGAGACCCCATAGAGACCCATAGGGACCCCATAAAGACCCATAGAGATCCATAGGGACCCATAGAGACCCCATAGAGACCCATAGGGACCCCATAGAGACCCCATAAAGACCCATAGAGATCCATAGGGACCCATAGAGACCCCATAGAGACCCATAGAGACCCCATACAGACCCATAGAGATCCATAGGGACCCATAGAGACCCCATACAGACCCATAGAGACCCATAGAGATCCATAGGGACCCATAGAGACCCCATAGAGACCCATAGAGACCCCAAACAGCCCCATAGAGACCCACAGAGACCCCATATAGCCGCATAGAACGCCACAGGGACCCATAGAGCCCCATAGGGACCCTATAGAGCCCCTGTAGAGACCCCATAGAGACCCACAGAGAGCCAATAGAGCCCCCGTAGAGACCCATAGAGACCCCATACAGCCCCATAGAGACCCCACAGGGACCCATAGAGCCCCATAGGGACCCCATAGAGACCCACAGAGACCCATAGAGACCCCATAGCGCCCCCTACCTGCCCCTCACGTGTCTCCGGCTCCTGTGGGGCCGCGCTTGCCTAGGGCCTGTTGGAGCTGCCAGCTCTCCTCCAGCTCCTGCCGTGCCCCATAGCGGTGGGGCAGACCCATAGCAGGTCATGGGCAGCCCCATAGCAGTTCCCAGCCCCAAACTTATGGGGCCCAGCCCCGTTCTATGGGTCCCAGCCCCACGCTTACGGGTCCCAGCCCCTCTCTTTGGGTCCCAGCCCCACGCTTACGGGTCCCAGCCCCTCTCTTTGGGTCCCAGCCCCACACTTATGGGTCCCAGCCCCATTCTATGGGTCCCAGCCCCATTCTAATGGGTCCCAGCCCCACACTTATGGGTCCCAGCCCCATTCTATGAGTCCCAGCCCCACACTTATGGGTCCCAGCCCCATTCTATGGGTCCCAGCCCCACACTTATGGGTCCCAGCCCCACACTTATGGGTCCCAACCCCACACCTATGGGTCCCAGCCCCACACTTACGGGTCCCAGCCCTATTCTATGGGTCTCAGCCGCATTCTATGGGTCCCAGCCTCACACTTATGGGTCCCAGCCCCATTCTATGGGTGCCAGCCCCACACTTATGGGTCCCAGCCCCACACTTATGGGTCCCAGCCCCACACTTATGGGTCCCAGCCCCATTCTATGGGTCCCAGCCCCACACTTATGGGTCTCAGCCCCACACTTATGGGTCCCAGCCCCACACTTATGGGTCCCAGCCCCATTCTATGAGTCCCAGCCCCACACTTATGGGTCCCAGCCCCACACTTATGGGTCCCAGCCCCATTCTATGAGTCCCAGCCCCACACTTATGGGTCCCAGCCCCATTCTATGGGTCCCAGCCCCACACTTATGGGTCCCAGCCCCATTCTATGGGTCCCAGCCCCACACTTATGGGTCTCAGCCCCACACTTATGGGTCCCAGCCCCACACTTATGGGTCCCAGCCCCATTCTATGAGTCCCAGCCCCACACTTATGGGTCCCAGCCCCATTCTATGGGTCCCAGCCCCACACTTATGGGTCCCAGCCCCATTCTATGAGTCCCAGCCCCACACTTATGGGTCCCAACCCCATTCTATGAGTCCCAGCCCCACACTTATGGGTCCCAACCCCATTCTATGGGTCTCAGCCCCACACTTATGGGTCCCAGC
>NW_026642429.1:0-959 GCF_028554395.1 Pezoporus wallicus | reverse complement strand
ATCTCTAGCATATTGTGATACTGTGTGATACTGTGAAATGAATGAATTGAGGTGTGAATCAACTGTCACATCTTTTGAAGCATTCACCTAAGGAAATGAAATGAAACTGTCAGCTGTACTTTTTTTTTAAGATTTATTTTGCTGTAAATGATTCTATGATATATATCTAGTTATGTCCCATAATGTATTTATAGAGTAATTGTAAATTAAAACTAGATATATTTTCCTAAATTAAACAAGAACAAATCTCAAAGGAATGATTTACTTACAGCAGATGCTAATAATCAACAATACTTATAGGCCACATTGTCAAGGATTATCTGCCTTCAAGAATCTCCTTAATTTTTCCGCTCTTTAATATAACCTCAAGACAGAAGGAATTGTATATTTCACCAGTGAAAGAAAACTAATGTTAACTTTTACGCTGAGCCTGGCTTTGCCACTTCTCTTCAGAAAGTGCTCTTTGCTCTTCCTGACACCCTGTTCTATCTAATAGGACTATTTTCACACTGAGCTATTCATTATTCTAGGTTTTTGTTAGGCAGATCAGCTCTTTACTTTGTAGTGGCTACATAGTTTTTGTAATGCTCTCTACTCTTCATTTTAAAGTGAAATCACTGAAAAACTACTTGGTCTTAAAATATGTTCCCATTCTGTCTACTCAGTTTTGATCTGTATATTTGGACATCTGTAAATTTAGAAAACACCTTTGATTGTGAAGCCTGTTGCGTTGTTTGCTCAGCTGGTAAGATATGACTTGAGAGGAAATATCCAACATGGAATCAGGATATGCATGCTTAATCAAAAGAAAAATCAGAATGCAATGTAGTGTTGTCACATTTTTTTTTCATCTGAGAAAGAGATTATTTGTATCAAGCCACTTGCTTACTTCAGGATTGAAACCTGTGGATCAGTATTTCAGTTATATTCCAGGTGCCTCAGTAGTGTACTGTTGTCGT